>NC_057806.1:370463492-370468731 GCF_018294505.1 Triticum aestivum | reverse complement strand
CCCTGAGGCGGTCGACTGGATATATGCGCGTGAATTACAAAAGGTGCGAACCCTTGTCTCGCAGGAGGTGGGTGGCTTATATAGAGTGCGCCAGGACCCCAGCCAGCCCACGTTACAAAGGGTTCAATGTACATTAAGGCAGGGCGTTACTGGTAACACTAGTAATAAAGAGATATAAATGATCTTTAAGGTTGCAGAGTGAATGACCGACCATTGTCATCCTGAGTGACGTTAGGCCTTCTACACTCCGAGTGGTTTCTCATATCATCGAGTGGTTGTTCGCATAGTCGAGTGTCTTCTATACTGTCGAATGGAACATAGCTTCACGGTCGAGTGGATGATGATTTTGCTTCGACCGCTTCTGGTTCCTTTAGAGATGTCCTTGGGGAGGGTATCTTGGACAGATCCATGACCCTACCCTAGGTACATAGCTTCATCATTAGCCCCCAAATGGATCAGAGTTTGAGTGAGGAAGGAGTTGGGAACACTTCCGACTCATTCTTTGTGATGTGAGTATAACTTGTTCTGGAACAATGAACCGAGGAGACATCATCAACTTCTTTTTCAGTAGCCTTGGTCCATTCTTAGTTTTTGTCGAGTGAACTTTCACGGTAGAATTACGAATGATAATGTGGAGGATGTTTCCGGTCTGGCCAGTTGCTCCGCTCTCCCGGGAAGCGCGCCAGACGGGCGAGGCCGTGGTAATCGGGACGGATTAGGCAGGTCTCCTCGATCTTCGTGCCACCTTTTTCGCCACGTACTGCGTGCGCGACTGTTGCGGGATTTTCTTAGATAGTCTGGGCCTACCAGTCAGTCACTCGGGGAATGACCTTACAAAAGGCACCGGACCGGGTCTCTGCACCGTGCGCTCCCATTCTCTTTTCTTCTTCCTCCGACCTCTCCGTCACGCTCGCTTCTGCTCTCGTCGCCGGACCCTCGCTCAAACTCGATCCGCCGCCATGGGGAAAGAGAAGACGGTTGCGCTGGAGCGTGCGAAGAAGGCGACCGCGAAGGCGAAGGGCAAGCGGACCAGCCGAGGCGGATCCTCGTCGAGATCCGGCCTGCCGCCGGGCTGGATCTAAGGCGACTAGATCCACTCGACGATCATCCAGGACGACCTCGACGACCTGGTGGAGGGGGGACTGATCCCCCATAAATCGGCGCGGCTCCCGAGGAACGAGACCGAGCCGCAGCCAAGGGAGGGTGAGTGCGTTCTCCTCGCCACCCACGTCAATCGCGGATTTTCTCTACCTCCCCATCCTTTCTTTCGGGGCTTTTTGAACTTCTTTGGGGCTCAGCTCCACCACTTCACTCCAAACACCATAGTCTATCTGGCCGCTTTTGTGTCAATGTGTGAAAATTTCTTGGGTTGTCGACCGCACTGGGGCCTCTTCAAACATATCTTCACCTGTCGCTTCCAGTTGGTCAAAAAGACCAATCTGAGTGATGAGAGGACACACGTGATCCAGATGTGCGGGGGCCTGGGGATCCAGATGAGGAACAAGAGCACCTTCCCGGCGATGATCCTTCCCGACTCGGTCCGCGGCTGGCAGTCGACTTGGTTTTACTGCAAGGATCAGCCGACCCCGGGTCAGTCGACCAGACTTCCTCTCTTTTCCCTGGCTCGAGTGGAGAATCCCTCCTCCTTGAAGGTGGTCCTCGAAGAGAAGGCGCAGGTCAGGGTGTTGGTCGAGCGGGTCGTCCAACTCGTTCGGAATGGGGTGACTGGGATGGACCTGCTGGAGGTCTTTCTCGGTCGACGCATCCAACCGCTCCAGGCCCGTGATCATCCGATGTGGATGTACTCTGGACTCGAGGACTCCACTCGGATTCACCCGGAGGACATCAGTGAGGACATCTTGGAGAAGTGGCTGATGGGAATCACCAACAACAAAGACAACCCTCGGGGGTCTAGGAGGGTGATTCCATTCGACCACTCGCGCCAGCCGGAGCAGGTATGATTCTTTTTTCTCAAATATCTTTCCGATTCACTGTGTGACACCTTGTTGATGGTCGACTGTACTCCTTTTGCTCGTTGTTCTTTCAGGCTCTCATTGACATGTACTCGATGCCCAACGGAGTGCAGGAGCAAGACGTCGAGGAGGGAGCGAGCGGGGGCGAGAGCGGCGAGTGGCACTCGGATGCAAGGAGGACGAGGAGAGCGATGACTCGAGTGATGACGAAGAAGTCGAGTCGCCTCCTCGTAGAGAGAGGAGATCCAAGCACGCACATGACCCGGCGAGCACCCCGGACCTGGCGACCGCGCCGACTGGGCAGTCTTCGAAGCACTCCCGGACGTCTTCTCCAGCGCCGATTGAGAAGGCCCCAAAGCAGCCCAAGGTTGTGCCGCCTCCAGCTCCAAAAGCACTGAAGGCCACCTCCTCCAAACTGCCCAAGGCTTTGCCCAGGATCAAAGTGACCGTCCCTACCATCTCCGGGTAATCATCTGACTTGTTCTTTTCGTCGACTCGAGCAACATAACATAACCGACTGAGTACGGACACTTGCAGTGCTGCTACATCGGGAACCTCTTCCCTCCAGTATCGAGACGAGGAGATGGAAGATGCAGTTACCTCTAACCCAGGTAGAAACTCTTATGATCTTGTTCTTGATCCCTTGGTCGATTGCATTCTAGTGGTTCACTTGGGGTTGAATGATCTGTCTTGCAGCTCCACCCAACGTCATCGATCTTCCATATGATGATGAAGATGTGGCTCTTAAGCCCAGGAAGAGCAAGAAGGTAGCAGTTGGCAAGATGTCTCAGCAAGGGCCAACAACAACACCACCCGTTCGTCAACCTGATGACGCGGTCAGGGTCTCTGTAACCTTCGATGCACCCTTGTCGAGTGAGCACCCCGCACCGTCGAATGCACCGGTGATTCCTTCAGTCGTCCAACTCCACGCCATGGAGCTCCAAGCTGACACACCTGGGTCGTCTGCTCTCTTTTTCACCAGCTACCCCATTCCGGACAACCAGTCGGAAGCGGCTGCGGAAGCCATCCGTCAAGCTGACGTGATGATGGAGTGGATGAAGATGGTGCATGAGAATAGTCAGGCTGCTTATGACGCCAGCGCTGCTCTCCGGGCCAATGTCCAGGTAAGCAGACTTTCAACCGACCTTGCTCTATCAGGATATGCTACCTGAAAAAATTTCTTCTATACAATCTCCTGTTGTTTGCGTCGAATCAGTGCACCCACTGGGTGTTTTATTGTCTTTGGTAGTTGCGTTCTTCCACTCGGTCTGGGCGAGTAGGATCTGAACCGGTGGGGGCACGCCAAGTGCACCCACTGGGTGTAGTCCCCGAGACCGCAGTCGACTGCTGGCAGTCGACTAGGGTCTGAGTTTTACCTTCCTTTCTTTTCTTCCACTCGACTTGGGCGGACCGGTCGAATGAGACCTGAACCGGTGGGGGCACGCTAAGTGCACCCACTGGGTGTAGTCCCCGAGACCGCAGTCGACTGCTTGCAGTCGACTGGGGTCTGAACAGTTTTTTTTTACTTGACCCAGGCGGACCAGTCGAGTTGGGTCTTAATCAGCGGGGGCACGCCAAGTGCACCCGCTGGGTGTAGCCCCCGAGACCGCAGTCGACTGTGTGCAGTCGGTTGGGGTCTAAGCGAACTTCTTTAAGTTTTATCCACTCGGAAATGAACAACCTTTGATCTTGTCGATTGACACATCTTTTGCTTTCTGCAGAAGTCTTGTACTCTCATTTCCAAGTTTGCTGAACTTGAGGAGAAGCAGAGGCAACTCAACCTCGACTTGGAGTTGGCCCAGCAGAATCTGAAGAAAGCTCAAGACAAAGCTGCTGGTATGGAAGGTAACTGCCCGTCGACTGTTTTTTTGAACATTTCTTCGAGCTCTTGTCTGATCCGATTGCTTCTTTTGCAGAGAAAATGAAGTTGGCTCTGGAGAAGAAGGACTCGGACCTCACCGCTGCACAGAAGGAAAGCCCAAGATAAAACTACCCTCGCAGACCAGAAGCTGGCTTCAGTCGAAGCACTGGAAGGGGAGGTGACCAAGCTGAAGTCCTGTCTCAACGAGTCTAACCGAGAGGTGACTCATCTGAAGAAGGACAAAATTACCCTGAACGAAAAGCTGGAGTCTGCGGTCCATAAGTGGAATGACACGGAGGCTTATTTGAGAACTCTTGTCAAGAAGCTTTATCTTACGCTGGAAGGTATTTCTTTTAAACCGACTGTGTTGATGCTTGCGAACGGATCCTATCCGGTCGACTCACTAATTTTTGGCTGCAGAATTCTGCCAAGACTTTGACGAGGAAACTGGAAAGGTCGAGACGGGTCTGGACCCTATCGCTTCTCCAGTTTGCGACGAAACTACAATGAACGTGCTCCGAGTGGAGTCTCGTGTCGCTAGTGTCACAAGCTATCTCACGCGCCTGAAGGAGGCAGTCTCACGAGTCGACGCATTGCTCTGGCCAAGGGCGACGCTTCAAAATGACCTGGAATCACTGATGGCTCGACTCAGCGAGATCCCTGACCGAGTGCAGGAATGGAAGAAGTCCTCCGCCCGGTGTGGTGCTGACGTGGCGCTGTCCTTGGTGCGAGTCCACTGCAAGGAAGCTCATGAAGACAAGCTGGCGGCGATCAAGGTCACTAACACCAAAAATCATGACTTCTAGTCCTTCATGGATACTTTCATCGCTGCTTCCACTCGGATCGCGGATGGGATCGACCTGGACGAATTCGTCGAGCCTGCCAGCCCTCCTCCTGCCGAGTGAACAAATTTATGAGACTTGAATCTGCTTTAAATTTGCCTCGGAATGCCGAGTGGTTGCTGTAACTGTTAAACTCCTTCGGGCTTGATGCTCGAATACTTTTGGTTTGCTGCTTGGAACCTTAGGATTTATCCGAATTTGGTTTATTTCCGAATATGCTTGCGTTTTGCTTTCAAGTGGACTTTGTTCTCTGCTCGGAATATTCTTTGTGCTGGAGATGCAGCTCTGAGGTGGCGACCCCAGTCGACCTGCGCTTCGTCTTCCTTGCAGATAGGGATGGAGCGCACATTGTACTTGTGGCGTAGCTCCGAAGGAGAAGGTTGCAGTCGACCTACACCTCGTCATCCTTGCGGATAGGGACGGAGCGCACGTTGTACTTGTGGTGTAGCTCTGAAGGAGAAGGTTGCAGTCGACCTGCACCTCGTCGTCCTTGCGGATAGGGATGGAGCGCACATTGTACTTGTGGCGTAGCTCCGAAGGAGAAGGTTGCAGTCGACCTGCAC